>NC_136430.1:183180000-183185000 GCF_052849685.1 Lactuca virosa
TACTGCCTCCATGAGCTTTTCCTAACTACTCCCCATAGGCTTACCCACCATGCCCATACCTAACTTAACCTTATGGCTCCTGTAAGCCTCCTCCTAATGGCCTTGGTATCTTTGGCAGTCGATCTTAACCTCAACAAGCCTACTCCTCCTCGGAGGCAAGCTACACACCTACTGAGCAAGCGTTCTACACGATGACCCTTTACCCACCTGATCAAATTTGGTATGTTGACACTGGCGCAACATCTCATATCACTCATAACTCAAGTAACTTCATGTCTTACATCAATAATGGTCTTTATTAGAACATAATTGTAGGTAATGTTTCAACTATTCCAATCCAAGGTACAAGCCATCAAACCCTCCCATATCCATTCCCCCTTTTACTTCTTAAAAATGTTCTTCATACACCTAACATAATTAAAAACCTTTTATTTATTAATCGGATTACTGTTGACAATAATATTTCCGTTGAATTTGACCCGTTCGGTTTGATGTGAAGGACTTCCGGACGCCCCCATCATCCGTTGCAATAGTATCGGTGATATTTACCCATTCATATTCATGTCATCTTCCCACCCACCGAGCAAGCGTTCCACACGATGACCCTCCACCCACCTGATAAAATTTGATCAAATTTGGTATGCTGACACTGGCGCAATATCTCATATGACTCATAACTCAAGTAACTTCATGTCTTATGTCAATAATGGTCTTTACCGAAACGTAATTATAGGTAATGGTTCAACTATTCCAATCCAAGGTACAAGCCATCAAACCCTTCGATATCCATTCCCCCTTTTACTTCTTAAAAATGTTCTTCACACACTTAACGTAATTAAAAACCCTTATTTATTAATCGGATTACTGTTGACATTAATATTTCCGTTGAATTTGACCCGTTCGGTTTGATGTGAAGGATTCCAGACGCGGACTCCCATCATCTGTTGCAATAGTATCGGGGATATTTACCCATACATATTCATGTCATCTTCCCAAGTTACGCCTCCATCAACCGTTACTGCAACTACTAGTGACCTATGGCACCATCGGCTTGGTCATCTGGGCATGAATATTTTATCTTCTTTAAAGTCTTGTTTGCATTTTGGTTCTAGTTCTAAACATGTACCTACAGTTTGCTCTTCATGTATGTTTGGAAAACAATCAAAGTTTCCTTTCTCTATTTCTAATTCTAGTACACATTTGCCTTTTAATATAATCCATACAGATATTTGGACAACACCTGTATTGAGATCTAATGGTTATCGTTATTATTTATTATTCTTAGATGATAAAACTAATTTCTTGTGGACATATCCTCTTGCCAAAAAGTCTCAAGTCTTTCTAACCTTCATACAATTCTTTTCTTTAATCAAAACTCAGTTTCATTACACCATTAAAACTATACAATGCGATAATGGCCAGGAATACGATAATCAACATTTTCATAATTTTTGCTCTGAAAACGGTATTCAATTATGAAAATACGTTCAATCAATAAAATTATTCGAACCTTACTAGTTGTTCCTTCGTGCCATTGAATTTTTAGCATCACGCTTTATAACATGACACCTATCTTCTAAATATTCTTCCTAGCAAACTTCTTAATAACCTCACTCCTACTCATCTTATCTACAACCTCCGATCGAAATATTCCCATCTTAGGACCCTTGGATGCTTATGTTATCCCCTAACTCCCTCTACCACCATCCATAAGTTAAATAAATGATCCACGCCTTGTATTTTTTTGAGGCACCCAACAAACCATCGGGGGTACAAATTCTTCATTCCACAAACCCGAACCATCACACTTACCCGTCACATTGTATTTGATGAAACTATTTTCCCTTTCTCAAAAATCTCCCCACTACACCTCCCACGACCGTAACAAACCATAACTCTTCAGATCCCCATCTCATCATATGGTCTGATCCCAACCCCTCCCCAAACAACTCCAATCCCACTGTCACCAACTCACATCCCCCTCCTCTACGACCTTACTCAAGTAGGCCCCACCCCAGCCCAACCATCATTATCAACCCAGGTCCAGTGAGAACCAATCATAATCCCTACCTCTACTCCCTCTCAGTCCGCTCATCGACCTCTTGTTCATACGGTTCACACGCGAAGCATGTCAGGTATTTCTAAGACTAAACAACATTTCAATCTTCACACTACGATATCGATCTCTCCTTTACCCTGTACCCTTCACAATGCTTTTGAAAACCCGGATTGGAATAAGGCCATGTCAGACGAGTTTCGGGCCCTTATTGACAATAACACATGGGAGTTAGTCCCGTGAAACAATAACATGAATGTTGTGCGTAGTATGTGGATTTATCGTCATAAAACTAAATCTGACAGTTCTTTAGATCGATACAAAGCTCGTTTGGTATGTGATGGCAGGTTCAAAAAGAAGGCATTGATTGTGGTGAAACTTTCAGTCCCGTGGTGAAACCGGAAAAATATGTACGGTTCTTTACATAGCTTTATCGCATGCAAGGCAAATTCATCATCTCGAAGTAAAGATTGCCTTTTTACATGGACATCTCAATGAAGCACTATACATGCATCAACCACCTGGGTTTCGTGATAGTCGCTATCCTAACCATGTTTTCTTGCTGAAGAAATCGTTATATGGTCTCAAACAGGCGCCAAAGGCTTGGTATCAACGATTTAATGACTACATGTCTACATTGGGTTTTAAACATAGCAAATGTGACCACTCTCTTTTTGTATACAAACAAGGTACTCAAACGGATTTTATACTACTTTATGTGGACGACATTTTGCTCGTTACCTTTCCAGATCTTCTATGCCACGACTTTATGAAGTTGTTGGCTCAAGAATTTGCAATGAAAGATCTTGACCCCCTTAGCTATTTTATTGGGATTTTGGTGACGCGCTATAAAGGTTCATTTTCCCTATCACAACAACAATACACTACTGAAATTTTAGAAAAGGTCGGGATGAGCTCGTGCCACCCATCTTCCACACTGGTCGATACCAAATTAAGTTCCATCGATGGCACTTTATTACCCGATGGGGTTACACAATACCTTCAACTTGCGGGTTCTCTCCACTACTTAACATTTACTCATCGGGATATTAGTTATACAGTTCAACAAGTATGTATGCATATGCATACTCTACGCACGACACACTTCAATGCCTTGAAACGAATTTTGTGTTATATCCAAGGTATCATACATAATGTCTTGCATCTCTCCAAGTCGCCCCTCACATCACTTCTAGCTTCTACGAATGCCGATTGGGCAGGGTGTCCGGATACACGGAGGTAAACTTCTGGTTATTGTGTCTACTTGGGAGACAATCTCATTTCATGGTCATCCAAACGACAACCGACTATATCTCGTTCGAGCGCCGAAGCAAAATATCGCGGAGTCAATGTACTTTCAGAAACTTGTTAGATCCGAAATCTTCTATTGGAACTCCATCTTCCACAGGCCAAAGCTACATTAGTATACTGTGACATTGTAAGCGACGTCTACTTGTTGTGCAACCCGGTTCAACATCAGAGAACCAAACATATTGAAATTGATATTCATTTTGTTTGAGAGAAAGTCGCTCGCGGTCAAGTTTGTGTACTTCATATTACCTTACGTTACAAAGTAGCTGATATCTTCACTAAAGGGTTACCTCTCGTACTTTTTCGACGACTTCAAGAGCAATCTCAATGTCCGCCACCCTCCTGATTCGACTGCGGGGGGTATATTAGACTAGATATTAATCCCTTAGATAAAGGAATGTTTGGTTGTCATATATATATTTTGGTGGTTATCATATTAAAATACATGAGAGATTGGATACCATTAACAATAAATTTTTTTTAATTTGAGTTTATATGTCAATTATTTTGATGTCTTGTTTGCAAGGATTACATAAATTGAATTCAAAAAATAGCAGGAGGGCATAATAGTAATTATAGCTTTTTGATGCCTTATAGGTTTTAGGAATTTGAAATGCATGGTTAATGGAATGTGTATAAATGGATAGTATATGTGTAAGGGAAGTGATTCGTACACAACAATTTTATTAATATAAGAAGAAACATTTTATGTTAAAAACTATTCTTTTATTAATATAAGAAGAAACATTTTGTCATGATTGTTAAAGAAAATTTAGGTGCGTTGTTAAAGTTGTTTCCTTTTAGATCGGAGCATATAAAATTTTAATCATATCACCATCGTTAGTTGTTATGGACATTTCCTTTAAGATTGCGTCATTTATAGGTCAATCTCCTACAATTGAGGATATATTTATAAGGCATGTTTTACTATTTCAAGTTACATATTGTTACTTTTGGTCAATAATGTAAGTGTACCTTAAGGTATTATAAGTAAATAGATATAACTGTGTTGCTACTCATTGTGAAAAACGTGCAAGTGTTTTTTTTTTGCAGTTATAGGTTAAGCATTAAGTAAGTTGCATATATTGCGTTACATGTATGGTACATTTTGACAAGTGTCTTTAGTGGATAGTGATATCATCGTTCAAGTTACTGCTTTGTTAAAGCATCATTTTTTTGGCTATGATGCAAATATACATTAAACCAACATTTCTACTACTTAGTCGTGATAAAATCCTATCTATAAAGATTAATGGAATAATATTATGGTTGTGTGTTTGAAGATACCTGGATCTGAGTGATCTACACTATTAGTTGCAAAGTTTGACTGCATTTCATTAGACTGCAAAACAAACCAAATGAATTAAGGGATTTAAATTTCATGGGAACGGTCCTAATTTTATGAGACCGTTAAATCATTTTTTTCTAATTAAATATTATAATATTCTATTGTTCGTAAATATATAATATGTGTGATATTAAAAAATTATATACTTTTGAATATTGGAAAGTAAAGAAACTTAACAATACTATTTACAAGAAAAAATGGTCTCACAATCTAACAAAAACAGGTCTATCTCACACATACACACACACACACACACATATATATATATATATATATATATATATA